>NC_077227.1:753754484-753799484 GCF_027887165.1 Monodelphis domestica | reverse complement strand
CCCCTTGGGAAGCCGGGGCGCATCGGGGCCGGCCCCGGGGGGCCCCACCACCTTGCGGGCTTTTGTTAACCCAGACCTGGGCCTCTCCTCCTCCTTCTAGTGCCCAAGGATCCCAGCCCGCAGTGGAGACGGGTGGCGTGGAGTTACGACTGCACCCTGCTGGCTTACGCTGAGAGCACGGGGACCGTGAGGGTGTTTGACCTCGTGGGCAGCGAGCTCTTCATCATCCCCCCGGTATGGCGCCAGGCCTCCTTTGGGCTCAGCAAGCCTGGACCAGCCTGGCAAGGGCGGCCGCAGGGGGCCTGGTCCCTGTCCTCGTCCAGGGCCCGAGTCAGCTCGGGATCCGCCTGGATGCTTGAAGTGCCCCCTGAGCCAGGCGGCTGTCGGTCCTGAGGAGGGAGCCGTTGTAGAGGCCTGGGTGGAGGAGGAGGGGGCGGGGGTCCAGCCCAGCCGGCCTCAGGCCCCAGGGAGCCGGACAGTCAGATGAGTGTCCGATGGTGACTCCTCCAGCTGTAGGCGCGTGGGGAACGGCGGGCCCCGGCTGGTGGCCTGGCACTCGGTGCCAGCGTCTGCACCCAGGAGCGAGTTGTGTCAGGCCAGCCTTTGCTCCACTCCTTAAACTGGCCTGGGAGGCCCTCCTTCCGGCGAGGAGGGTGAAAACTCTCAAGAGGTCATCTAGGAGCCTTCAGGCCAGGAGTGTCCACCTCCAGGGTCTGGGCTCTCTGTGGCCGTAGTCTGGGCTGCCAGGAGCTGTCCTCTCGGGGCAGAAGGGAGCGGGCTGGGTGCCCATTTGTCCTAGGAGCCGGGGGGTGGGAGATCTCCCCCAAACGTGGCTTTGCCCTCGCCGGGGAGCCTGTGGGAAGGAAGGAGGGAAGCATCCGTGCTGTGCCTCCTGGGGCAGAACACCAGACCATCAGGCAGCCATGCAGGGTCCTTTGTGCCACTCCGTGTTACCCAAGGGGGCGGGCTTGGGACCCTTGTCAGGAATTAAAGGTTGGACCATCCTGTCCCCCACAGGCATCCAGTGGCCCAAGAGATCTCAGCTATGCCGTCGCCGGCCTCATATTTCTGGAGTACAAGGCGAGCGCGCAGTGGTCTGCAGAGCTGCTGGTCATCAACTACCGGGGAGAGCTGCGGAGCTACCTCGTGAGGTGAGGGTTTGGGACTCCCCGCCGGCCCGGGGTGGGGGTTGTTCCTCTGGGCCCGCCTGATTCTGGGCCTCTCCTTTCCTCGTTCAGTGTCGGCACCAACCAGAGCTACCGAGAGAGCCACAGCTTCAGCTTTGGGGGCCACTACCCCCACGGCGTCAGCACGGCCATTTACCACCCAGGACACAGGTAAGCGAGTGCGAGGCCTGGCCCCGGCCTTGCCGATGAGATGTGCTCCCCGAGAGCTCCCTGACTGACGCGTTCCTGGAGAGCCCCCCGAGAGCTCCCCGATGGATGTGCTCCCTAAGAACTCCCTGACTGACACTCCCCAAGAGCCCCTTGATTGACGTGTTCTTGGAGAGCCCCCCGATGGATGTGCTCCCCAAGAACTCCCTGACTGACACTCCCCAAGAGCCCCTTGATTGACGTGTTCTTGGAGAGCCCCCCGATGGATGTGCTCCCCAAGAACTCCCTGACTGACACTCCCCAAGAGCCCCTCGATTGACGTGTTCTTGGAGACCCCCCTGAGAGCTCCCCGATGGATGTGCTCCCCAAGAACTCCCTGACTGACACTCCCCAAGAGCCCCTCGATTGACGCGTTCTTGGAGAGCCCCCCGATGGATGTGCTCCCCAAGAACTCCCTGACTGACACTCCCCAAGAGCCCCTCGATTGACGTGTTCTTGGAGACCCCCCTGAGAGCTCCCCGATGGATGTGCTCCCCAAGAACTCCCTGACTGACACTCCCCAAGAGCCCCTCGATTGACGCGTTCTTGGAGAGCTCCCCGAGAGCTCCCTGACTGACACGCTCCCCAAGAGCTCCCCGATTGATGTGCTCCCCAAGAACTCCCTGACTGACACTCCCCAAGAGCCCCTCGATTGATGCGTTCTTGGAGAGCTCCCCGAGAGCTCCCTGACTGACACACTCCCCAAGAGCTCCCCGATTGATGTGTTCTTGGAGAGCCCCCCAAGGGCTCCCCAATTGATGTACTCCCTGATCGATGTGCTCCCCAAGAGCTCCCTGACTGATACATTCCTGGAGAGCCCCCCGAGAGCTCCCCGATTGATGTGTTCTTGGAGAGCCCCCCGAGAGCTCCCCGATTGATGTGCTCCCTGATCGATGTGCTCCCCGAGAGCTCCCTGACTGATACATTCCTGGAGAGCTCCCCGAGAGCTCCTTGACTGACACATTCCTGGAGAGCCCCCCTAGAGGTCCCTGACTGACACTCCTCAAGAGCTCCTCGATTGACGTGTTCTTGGAGAGCCCCCCGAGAGCTCCCCGATTGATGTGCTCCCCAAGAACTCCCTGACTGACACTCCCCAAGAGCCCCTTGATTGACGTGTTCTTGGAGAGCCCCCCGATGGATGTGCTCCCCAAGAACTCCCTGACTGACACTCCCCAAGAGCCCCTCGATTGACGTGTTCTTGGAGAGCCCCCCGAGAGCTCCCCGATTGATGTGCTCCCCAAGAACTCCCTGACTGACACTCCCCAAGAGCCCCTTGATTGACGTGTTCTTGGAGAGCCCCCCGATGGATGTGCTCCCCAAGAACTCCCTGACTGACACTCCCCAAGAGCCCCTTGATTGACGTGTTCTTGGAGAGCCCCCTGAGAGCTCCCCCGATTGACGTGTTCTTGGAGAGCCCCCCGAGAGCTCCTTGACTGACGCGCTCCCTCGGAGCTTCTTCCCACATTTCTTTCCATCCTCTGAGCGCTCGCCTTTGGAATCGTGGGGCAGGAGGGGGATGCCTGGCTGGCGGCCTTCTCCTAGCGGCTAGCCCATCCCTAGGGGAGCCGCCTTTGGCCAGGTGAGGGGCTGATGCTTGGCCTTTCAGCTCATTCTGTGTTTTCTAAATAAGAAAAACATTGGAATGGCTTTTAGAAATAGCTTTGAGATTTACTTATTTGGGGGCAGTCGTCAGCTGATGTAGTTTCCTGACAACCAAAGATGCCCGAAAGTGGGGAGGCTGCTCTGGGGTGCTAGGAAGGGTGCAGGCTTGAGTGCAGGGGTGACCAAGCTCCCCCTGACATCCAGGGACTCTGGGGGCCTTACCTGCCCCGGAGGCATCGCTGTGGGTGCTGTCCCTGATGCCAGTCTGTGAACCGTGAACCTAGTGCCCTTCGTGGATGCCCTGGGTGCAGGGCCCATGGCAGGTGGGCCCTGGTGAGGAGACGCCGCTGTCCATCTCCTGGTCCTGTGCTCCCCCAAGGCCCGCGAGGGGCCTAGTGGAGTGGGGAGGAGCAGGGTGATCCTGGGCCTTAGTATAGCCCGAGCTCGCTGGCCTTGGGAGCTGATGTCCGGCAGAAGCGTGGGCCAGTGTCAGCGTCTTCTCCCAGAACTTGAGGCCCCGCGTTCTAAGTGGAGAAAGGCCAGGGGCCTTGGGAGGGGTCTCCTGCTCCCCTGCCTCCTGCCCCCAGCTCTCTGCTGACCCCTGGCTCTCCAGGACCCACGATCGGAGCACGGCCTCCCCCTCCTGCCCTGTCACCATCGAGGGCGGTGTCCCCTCCCTCAGGCTGGAGCCCGTCTCGGCCCCCTTCCCCACTCGCACGCCATCCGTCTGCCACGTCTGTCCCGCCAGGCCCCTGGCTCTCAGGCACGCCCTCCCCCCCCCCCCCCCCGGGGCAGACCCTCCTCCCCTCCCCTTGGACGAGTGCAGTCGCTCCTGGGGCTCTGCCTGCCCCCCCCCTCCATCCGGCCGCGGGCTGGTGGGCATTCCCAGCCAGCTCCCCCTTCACATCTTCTGCCGCCGCTCCCGTCGGCCTTGCTGGGCCTCATGAAATGCTCCATGTCCTGACTGCCCCCTGCCCAGGGTGCGCTGCCCTTCCTTCCTTCCTCCCTCTCGGCCCCGTCAGGCCAGGGCCTCCCTCGGCCCCTTAGTCGCCCTTCTCCTGTGTGTGTGTCGGTCGGTGTTTGCTTGTCACCCCCCGCAGAGTGCTGGAAGGCACACAGTAGGTGCTCTGGAAATGCGGCTACAAAGGGCTGTGCCAACTTTGTCGGGTTAGCCGAGCTGGCCCATGGTTTCTGCCCTTGTGGATGGCCCCAGGGTGGCTCCAGTCAGCTGGCCGTGGCCATCTCGCTTTCCGCTCTCGCAGAGGGAGTGACTATTGCTCGGGTGCAGGAACAGCTAGAAAGGAGATCCGCAACTGGACGAAGCTTTTTGTTTCATGGCAGACGCCTTCCAGGAAGAACAGCCTTGGCCTGGCCATTCCCTCCAGGCATGGAGGGCGATGGGCCCTTGGGAATGAGTGCACGGGGCGCCGGAGGGCTGGGAGGGCCCGGGGGGCCGCGATAGTCCCCTTTTTGACACCTGATACCTTCTCCTTGGAGCTCGGAGCCGCCCTGTGAGCGTGGGAGGACTGCCGTGCCCACGGAGGGCGCCGCTAGTCTGGGACCTTTGGCTGCGGTTCTGCCGGCCCGGGCTCTGCGGACGCTCGCGTTTCCGGGTTTCTAGAGACGTGCGAAGGTTCCCCCGGCAGCTCTCTCCCAGCCCCGACGGGGGCTCTTCATCGTTGGGCGGCCGCGGGGCGGGCCTTCTCCCGACAGACCCCGCTCCGGGACATTCCGCCTAATGAGGGCCGAGGCAAGAGGGACCGAGCTTGGGGAGGGCGCGGGCCCCGAGGGAGGCGTCTGCCCGGTGTCTGGGAGGCCCGTGGTGCCCCGGCCTGGGATGGTCAAGGAAGCACCTGGCCCTGGAGTCAGGCCTGGCCTCTGCCATGCGGTGCCCAGATGCCAGCCTCCGTGTCCGCTTCCCCTGTACAGTGAGGGGCTTGGTGTGGCAGCCTGCACCCAGTGGGCGGCGTACCGGCATTGGCCTTCTTGGGCCAGAAAATGAAGAAGGACCCGTCCGTGCCCTCGTGCCAAGAGCTCCAGGAGGATGCCTGGCAGATGGCCTGCAGGTCTCACAGCAGCTCCCCCAGGCGAGTGGCATCGCTGATCCCTCTCTGGGGAAACAGTCGTCAAGATCAGGCTCCTGGCTGGTGAGGAGCCAGGACTTGAACCAGGCCCAGAGTTGGGGCTCACGGGGTTCAGGGGCAGCATCTCATGAGTCAGAGCAGCCAGAGGCACCCTGGGCAGCTCCCTCGCATTACAGATGAGGAAACTGAGGCCCAGGGAGGACGGGCCAGGGTGGCGGGGTGAGCCCAGGTCCTCGGCCTCCAGAGATGGCCACCGTGGTGCTGCTCCGGGGCCTTCCTTCTCAGCGTTTGGTCCTTGGCTCTCCCAGGTCTCTGGGCCGCCCCCCAGCCCGGTATGCGGGGTGTGTGACCAGCTCCTCCTTGCCCTGGGGCACTCCACCTCTTCACCAGCTGCCCTCTCCTTTTGGAGTCAGCCTGTCCCGCTGTCCCCGGTGCCCACAGGCCGAGTCTCTTCAAGGGCGGCTTGTGATGTCCAGACCGCCATCCTCGGGGCATCGACCTCAAATTCTGTCCTTCAGAGCACGGACGGGGGCCCTTTGGGTCCAGGGGAGACTTGGCACCATGGCCAGCAGAACCCCTGCTCTACCTGGGCCGTCGTCGTCGCAGGGGAGAACGGGAACACTCGGGGCAGGAAGGCTGGCTGAGGAGGGACCCCCAGACGGACACTCGGAAGGAACCTGGTTTTCTCAGGACGCTGCAGTTTAGTTTGGGGCTAAGCCTGGCAGCCCAGCCCCGAGGCTTCCCAGAACGCGCCTCTCCCCTGCTGCTGGGCCCCAGGGAGGCAGGGCCGAGCCCTGTTCTCGTGTCGACCGACCGACCCACTGACTGCTTCCCTCGGGGCCTGAACCCCCTTTCCGGAAGTGATGGGAGAGCATTCTTGTTCCGTTTTTACTTCTCTGGGGGAAGCGGGCCCTTCAGGGCTTTAAACTCTCCAGGCCAGGGACGCTCCACTGCCTGGCACACAGCGGGTATTGAGTACGTGACGTGCCATGGGGCATGAGGGCAGACAGCCCAACGGGTGGCAGGTGGAGGCTCCCTGGAAGCCTCAGGAAGCTCCAGGGGTCAGTCACGGCCTGCACCAAGACCCCAGGAGCTCCCTCCTGACGGGGGGAGGCCCCAGTGGGCCCCAGCGTGGGGACCCCCATTTCCCGAGGTGTCCCCTTTTACGCCACCAGGTGGCGCCTTCTGCCAACAGATTTTTGGCTGAAAAGGGAAAAGTTTTATTCAGATCCAGATCAGTTCTGAGACCACCCTTGTGTGACTGCTCTGCCCCCATCCCCGTGGCAGTGTCCTCATCCCTGTTCTCTGAGGGGCTCACCCGTGTCATTTGTCCCTCTCTAACTAATGAGCTGCAAGGAGAGGGTGCCAAGAGCCCCGTTTTATAGCTTGGGAAGGTTTGCAAAGCACTTGGCAGATATTAGCTTAACCATTCTCCATTTTACAGATGAGGAAACTGAGTCTCCAGTCTTTAACACGAATCTGGCACCCCCCTCTCCCAACCAGAGGTAGCCAGAGCTAGTCGTTTGGCTGGGTAGAATCTAACCAGGCCCTTCTCTTTTCCATCCTGCTGCCCTCTGCCCCCTTCTCAGACAGGCAGGCAGGTGGGTGGGCGGGCATCCTCTCTCACCTGCCCTCTGCCCCCTTCTGAGGCAGGCTGGTGGTGGGCATCCTCTCTCAGCTGCCCTCTGCCCCCTTCTGAGGCAGGCTGGTGGGTGGGCGGGCATCCTCAGCTGCCCTCTGCCCCCTTTTCAGGCAGGCAGGCAGGTGGGTGGGCGGGCATCCTCTCTCACCTGCCCTCTGCCCCCTTTTCAGGCAGGCTGGTGGATGGGCGGGCATCCTCAGCTGCCCTCTGCCCCCTTTTCAGGCAGGCAGGCAGGTGGGTGGGCGGGCATCCTCTCTCACCTGCCCTCTGCCCCCTTCTGAGGCAGGCTGGTGGGTGGGCATCCTCTCTCAGCTGCCCTCTGCCCCCTTCTGAGGCAGGCTGGTGGGTGGGCATCCTCTCTCAGCTGCCCTCTGCCCCCTTTTCAGGCAGGCTGGTGGATGGGCGGGCATCCTCAGCTGCCCTCTGCCCCCTTTTCAGGCAGGCTGGTGGATGGGCATCCTCTCTTAGCTGCCCTCTGCCCCCTTTTCAGGCAGGCTGGTGGATGGGCATCCTCTCTTAGCTGCCCTCTGCCCCCTTTTCAGGCAGGCTGGTGGGTGGGCATCCTCTCTCAGCTGCCCTCTACCCCCTTTTCAGGCAGGCAGGCAGGCGGGTGGGTGGGCATCCTCTCTCAGCTGCCCTCTGCCCCCTTTTCAGGCAGGCTGGTGGGCGGGCATCCTCTCTCAGCTGCCCTCTGCCCCCTTTTCAGGCAGGCTGGTGGATGGGCGGGCATCCTCAGCTGCCCTCTGCCCCCTTTTCAGGCAGGCTGGTGGATGGGCATCCTCTCTCAGCTGCCCTCTGCCCCCTTTTCAGGCAGGCAGGCAGGCGGGTGGGTGGGCATCCTCTCTCAGCTGCCCTCTGCCCCCTTTTCAGGCAGGCTGGTGGGCGGGCATCCTCTCTCAGCTGCCCTCTGCCCCCTTTTCAGGCAGGCTGGTGGATGGGCGGGCATCCTCAGCTGCCCTCTGCCCCCTTTTCAGGCAGGCTGGTGGATGGGCATCCTCTCTCAGCTGCCCTCTGCCCCCTTCTCAGACAGGCAGGCAGGTGGGCGGGTATCCTCTCTCAGCTGCCCTCTGCCCTCTTTGCAGGCAGGCGGGTGGGCAGGTATCCTATCTCAGCTGCCCTCTGCCCCCTTCTCAGGCAGGCTGGTGGGTGGGCATCCTCTCTCAGCTGCCCTCTGCCCCCTTTTCAGGCAGGCAGGCAGGCTGGTGGGTGGGCATCCTCTCTCAGCTGCCCTCTGCCCCCTTTTCAGGCAGGCTGGTGGATGGGCATCCTCTCTTAGCTGCCCTCTGCCCCCTTTTCAGGCAGGCTGGTGGGTGGGCATCCTCTCTCAGCTGCCCTCTGCCCCCTTTTCAGGCAGGCTGGTGGGCGGGCATCCTCTCTCAGCTGCCCTCGGCCCCCTTTGCTGGTGGGCAGGGGGCGAACTATCTCAGAAGCCCAGGGCTGAGCATGTCAGCCCTCCTGGGATGGAGCCCAGCCCCAAGAGTGGTCAGAATTCTTCGGAGGAAATAATGAGCTCGTATTTGGTGAAACTAAGCCCTGGGAGGAAGCGGCGGGATTGTCAAGATGAACGTGCACCCTGGTTTAACGTGGGGACGCTGTTTTAATTATCGGGGGGATGGCTTGATCCTTTTTGTTTGAGGTTTCCTTTTAAACCTGCTCTTTCCCCGATAATTAGATCCTAGGACCTTCATCCCTCATGTATTGCAATGGCATATTTTGCTTTAAAAAAACTTGGGATGAAATTCTGAAATATTCGCCTTTTGCCCCTTTGATTCTAATTCCTCAGAGTAATTTGACCCCCTCTCCCAAATCCCAGCTTTTGCTTGGACTCCTACATAGCTCCCACTTCTCCAAAAGGCCTGGGCTTGTCCAGTGGGGAGCCCTGTGGGAGGAAGTGGAATCATGGCGCCCGGCCTTCCTTTCGCCCTGCCGGCCGGCTGCCCAGACGTCTCCCAGGAGTGGACGAGGCCGTGTCTGGATCTCTTTGAAGGGAGGAGCCCATTTCGACCTTTCTCACCTCAGAGGGTTCAGGGCTGTGTCTGCCCAGGGGATGAAGGGCCGTCGTGGGGCTTGTCTGGCCACAGTCCTTCCCTCTCTGTTTTGTCTCCTGCTCTCCTGGTTACTGAAGAAGTGGAGAATCCTCCCCTCGCTCTCTTGGGAGCGTCTTCTCAGAACCAGGCCTCTTGTGAGGCTCTGTGAGCATGGATCATCAAGCCCTCCGCGGTGGCTGTCCCTTCCCATGCCAAAGTCCTGCCACGAGCGCGCTGCTGTGTGCTGCTTGGGCCCATGTGCGTTCTCAGAATGAGTCCCGCTCTCTTTCTCGTCTCTGCCACCCATTGTCCCTTGATCTGCCCTGTGGCCGGCCAAGACCTCTCCTTTTTAGAAAAAGAAATGGGACATCTAGGTGGTTCAGGCCTGGAGACAGGAGGTCCTGGGTTCCAATCTGGCCTCAGATACTTCCTAGCTGTGTGACCTTGGGCAAGTCACTTAACCCCCATTGCATAGCCCTCACCACTCTTCTGCCTTAGAACTGATATGTAGTATTTGTTTTGAGACAAAAGATAAAAGTGTTTAAAAAAAATAAAAAAGAAACAAAATCTTCTTTTAGAATTGTGACCTGAATCATCAGTAAACATGGGCTTGTCCATGCCCCAAGAACAAGAAAGGGGAGATTGTATGGGCAATGGGCACACTGATGGGAGTAGATTTTTTAAGAACTGTAGATTCGTGGATTAGGATCATGAAATCCCTCCATTGGTGAGCGCTCTCCCAGGCTTTCCCTCTTGTGTGCATTGAACAGTTTTTCTGGCTCTTTTCTTTGGTCCTTAGTCCTCCCAGGTGCTTCTGGCTCTCCCCGCTGTGGGGCCCAGGACTCTCCCCAGTTGTCATTCTGGTCCTGCCCGTTTCATGTATTCCTCTGTTTTTTAGAATCTATCCTTTTCAAAATTTATGAATTACTCTAAACGTTTCCCAATGATATGTTGAAAAATTAACTTTTTGTAACTTTTGAGTTTCTCTCCTCTCATCTCTCTCCCCTCCCTGACAAGGCAAGCCCTTTTGATTTCAGTTATACAGGTGAGGTCATGCCAAACACATGTCCACATTAGCTATGTGTCCACTCACTTTCCATGACATTCAAAGACCGGCTAGTTGGGTAGCCATTCCCCACTTTGTCGTCACTTGTTTCATTCACAGTTCTTTGCCCCAACAAAAATGTGCTGTTACATATCTTTTAGCAACATGTTTTCTGAATTTTTCTGAATGTTCTGATTTTTAGGATTGTGAATTTTAGAATTCAAGTTTTTCCCATCCTGAGGCGGTGAATAGTCTGATATAGACCATACCCATATTTTTATGTAATTCCTATTTCCATATTGCTCATGCGGTGACAGAAGACCTATGACCCGCACAACAGAAATCTCATGAAGGAGAAAGAAGGGAAGATGGGCTGCTTGGGTCTGTCCTCAGACTCCATTGGTCCCTTCTTTGACTGGAGAGTCTTTTGTGGTTGTCTTGGAGACTTGCTTTGCTGATAAGGGTTTAGTCCTTCATGGATGATCCTCATATAATATTTTTGTGACTGTCCACTTTGTTCTCCTGGTTCTTCTCACTTCACTTTGCATCAGTTCCTCTACGTCTTTCCAGGCTTTTCTGAACTCATCCTGTTCCATATGGCGCACTAGTCTTGCATTATGACCACATATCACCACTTGTTCATCCATTCCCCAAGTCATAGATGCCCCCTCAATTTCTAATTCTTTGCCATTACAAAAAGGGCTACTAAAATATTTTAGTACACGTAGATCCTTTTCTCTTATCTCTGATCTTTTTGGGATACAGATCCAATAGTGGCATTGTTGGGTCAAAGGGTCCACGTGTTTTGTGGTCCCTTGGGCCAGGTTCCTGTTTCTCTCTGGAATGGTTGTATCAGATCACAGCTCCACCAAGAGTGTATTAGTGTCCCAATTTTTCCACATCCCCTCCTGCGTTGATCATTTTCCTTTTTGGTCATGTTAGTCAGTCTGGTTGGTGTGAGGTGGTATCTTGAGTTGTTTTAATTTGCATTTCTCTAATCAGTAGTGATTTTGAAGCATTTTTTCACACACAGTCTTAATTTCTTCCTCTGAGAACTGCCTGTTCATATCCTTTGACCATTTGTCAGTTGGGGAATGCTTCGTATTCTCATAAATTTGACTTGGTTCTCTCTATATTTGAGAAAGGAGGCTTTTGTCAGAGATATTTGCCAGATTTTTTTCTTTAATTTTTTGTTTCCCTTTTAATCTTGGTTGAATTGGTTTTATTTGTGCAAACCTTTTTAAAATAATATAATCATAATCATTTCTTTTTTCATAACATTCTCTATGTCTTGTTTGATCATAAATTCTTTCCTTATCCTTAAGTCCGACAGGTAAACTTTTCCATGCTCTCCTAACTTGTTTATTGTGTCACCCTTTATTTCTAGATCAAATATCCATTTTGACTATCCTGTTGAGATGTTGGTCCATGCCATACTGCTTTCTGGTTTTCCCAGTAGTTGATTCTCTCCCCAGAAGCTTAGATCATTGGTTTGATTGAACCCCAAGTTGCTATGGACATTGACTGTCATGTATTGATTACCTAATCTGTTCCATTGATCCACCACTCTATTTTGGAGCCAGCACCAGATCACCAGATGATTACCACTTTATAGTATAGTTTGACAGTTGGTATAGACAGCCTGACTTCTTCCGTATTTTTTTCCTTTAATTCCCTTGATATTTTTGGCCTTTGTCATTTTTTTAGTTCTAGGAAACATTTCTGGGTAGTTGGTACGATTGGTATGACACTGAATAGGTCTAGGTAGGATTGCCATTTTCCCTATATTGGCTCAGCTTAGCCATGCGGAATTAACATTTTTCCAATTGTTTAGGTCTGATTTTATTTGCGTGAAGAGTGTTTTGAATTGTGTTCACATAATTGCTGGGTTTGTTTTGGTAGATTTGCCCTCAGGTCTTTATGTCATCCAGTTATTTTGAATTATAGTGGAGGGAGAGAAATGGAGTCCCCCACCGCTGACTTCAGGACCAGTGTGGTCTGCAGAGATGGAATGGAGCCCAAGGGTAGAGAGAGGGGCTAGATTGGTTTCCCTGTCTCTTTCCCTGGTAAACCCCACACTGGTTGCCTTCAGAATCACAGACTGCTGTCCCTCAGAGACTTGGCTGAAATAAAGTACAGGACAGACAGCTTCTCCCTCTCTGAGGAGAGAAGTGTAGCTTTCCTCCCCCCAAACTCCAAGTCTCCCTTCTTGGATACTACGAAGAAGGCACTCGATCTAGTAAACAGCTCTTTATTCCCAAGGAATACATGAAAGGCAGGGCAAGAGAATTTGTGGGATAAGGAAGTGGGAAGGTGGGAAATAGGAAGTCCCTGAAGATCACAGTTGGACCCCTTCTCCCCAAGTCCTGCAGGATCAGGACTTTGGTCCTGCCTGCCTGACCCTCTGGGGTCAGTTGTGAGTTGTCCCGACTCCTAGCTGACCTAGCTATGATATTGAGTTCAAGGACTATTTAGAGGGATATAGAGGACATCTTCCTGTGGTGGATAGCTTTCTGGCAAAGTCCTATCCACTCTGGTTTGTCTTCACAGGATACTGGGGTCTGGCTTCACAGGAAGATGCTCCAGGCTCAGAGGTTAGCTCAGATCAGCCTCCCTGGTGGGCTTCCCAAAGAGAAGTGAGTTCAGTTGTTTGGATCTTCTCAGTTCCTCTGTTCCTTCTCCAGAATTCTCTCCTTCCTCCCTTCCCCCACTCGAGTTGGTCTTCCAGCATGATGCGTCTGCTGTCCTCTCTTACAGAATAGAATTTACTTTTTTATCTCTTCCTGTTGGATTTTGTTGGTGTGAAATAAAAACACCAATAGTTTATGTGGTTTATTTTGTATCCGGTGACTTTGCTGAAGTTAATTATTTCTATTCATTTTTTTGGTCAATTCTCTAGGATTCTCTAGGTATACCATCATATCCATTACAAAATGATAACTTTGTTTCTTCATTGCGTATTTTAATTCTTTCATTTTCTTTTTTCTTTTGCTCTTATTGTTATAGTGAGCATTTCTAGTACAATATTAAATAAGATTGGTGATAATGGGCATCCCTCCTTTACCCCTGATCTTACTGGGAAGGATTCTAATTTATCCCTGTTTCAGTCTTACACCTCTTGTTCCAGTGATCCTTCCCTCTCTGTATTTGGCTTCTCTCAAATATGTGCCCAGGGGCAGAATCACAGCATCAGATGGCACATATAGTTTAGTGGCTTTGGGGACAAAGGACCTAATGGTTTTCTAGAAGGGTTGGACCACTTCACAGCTTCCAGTCTTGCATCCAGGTTCCTGCCTCTTGAGACCCCACTAATAAATGTCATTTCTCTCTGGTTATCTTTACCAGCCCAATGAATGTCAATTCAGGTTTGTTTCAATGAATATTCTCTTACTTTTGAACATTTTCTGTCAGGTTTTTAATAGCATTTGTGTCTTTATTAGTGAATTGCTTGTTCATATCCTTTGCTTACTTCTCTTTTGGGGAATGGCTCTTGTTCTTCTGTGATGTGTTGATTCAGCATTTTGGATAGTAGACTTTTAGCAGAGAATTTTGCTCTAGAGGTTTCCCCTGTGGAATTTTCTCCCAGATAATCCTAATTGCACTTATTTTGCTTGTGTAAAAGCATTTAACATTTATGGAATCAGCAGTGTCTGTGATCGGTGCTATCCCTTGAAGAGTTGAGGATGCTCCTCTTGTTAGGGCTGTGAAAAGTTTCTTCTTCCTTTCTCTCCTTTTATGATGATATGGGCTTCCTTGCCTGGGTCATTTGTGCACCTTTTGGAGGGCATCTTCTTTGGTGTGTGCTGTAGGATTCTAGTCTGAACCTTATTTCTGCCAGATGGCTTTCCAGTTCATCTTAGAGGGAGTGCTTGTGTCAGCAGTTGATGCCATCTAGTTTCTTGAACTCTGTACCACTTATTTAATTGTTTCTGGCCTTTTAAGCTTAACCATCAGCATTTCTGCTTTTTAGCCATGGTTTCTGCTCTGTGGCAGAGGATGCACGCTTCCCTTGGCACACCAGCCCATTGGGTAACTGAAGATCCAGCTGCCCTTGTCTTGTCTCTGGAACATTATCTGCCTGTCCTCCATCTCTGTGCCGTGTGGCATGCAGTCTCTTCCTCAGCCTCTCAATCCGATGCCCTCTGGGCTCTTTCTCGACTAGAGGCGATGCCAGGCGCTCAGTATTTTGTTTGCCTTGAGCCTTCCATTTGAAAGGTTCGGTGAGAAAGAATTGTGAATGGAGGCTGGGATTTTTCCACAGAGTGCTCCTTGATTGAATATTTCCCGGTGGATGATTCATGAGCTTTTCAGACCACGTCCTCTTCTCCAGGGTTGCTGTTTCTGGGGAACTATTAGCATTTTACTGAAAATTGGTGAAGCCACGTCCGTGAATCTCATGCCTGACGGCTGGAACGGGACAGTCCTTGGATAAGGGCATCCCCTGGGGCCCCCTTCCCATTTCCCAGCATCCTTCTAGTTTGTGTGACCAAAGAGGGAAAATGCGCACGCTATGGCTAGGTAGCACACGTTTCTTATGGTGGCAGGCCTATGATTTCATTGGCACAGGGAGCTTCTGGGGAGGTTTTCCTCCTTCCAGCCTGGGCCCTTTCTCTCTGACTGGGTGCGCTGCAAGGAGCTGACCATTGCAGGAAACCTCCCCTTTTGTGTTCTCTTGTTCCGCTGGCCGAGCTCACAGGAGCCCCGTGCTCTCCGTGCTGGGACACATGCCCCGTGTCCTTCCTCCAGGGAGCCTGGGGGCGAGAGGAGGGGGCCCGCTCCAGGCCTTCCAGGAGGAGTGGCTCCCTTGGTTCTTGGGGTCCCCTGGGGTCCGTGACATTTCTGCCCGCCCGCCTCGAGGCTTGGCGCGGAGGCCCACAAAGCGTGTTTCTCCTTTCCGTCCAGGCTTTTGCTGGTAGGCGGCTGTGAGAGTGATGAAGAGGGCGCCTCGAAAGCCCGTGCCTTGGGCCTGTCTGCTTGGAGGGTCCTGTCCGGATCTCCTTATTACAAGCCAGTCAGCAGCAGCGGGGACGGCCTCGCCGCGGTAAGTGCCCGGCCGGGAGCCCCGGGAGCACGCGGGGGGCTCGGGACGTTTCGGCATTTTGTCGCCCGCCCTGTGGAGTCAGGACGCGGGACGTGACAGCCTCCTAGTTACTGGGCAGCCGCCGCCGGAAGCGCTCACGAGGGAGGGTTTCAGATCGCTTGTTTCTTGTTCCCTGTTGGTGGGTGAGGCCAGCAGCTTGGTCCTGCGGTCTGAACAGACGCCCCAGCTTCAGGAAGAGGGCCCCGGGGCCCGAGGAACGAGCCGCTCGGCCGCTCCTCCCACAGGAGGAGATGTCCCCGAGCACGCCCACCTCCCACCCTTCTGCTGCTGTGTGAGCCCAGACCGGGAGCCCCCTGGGGGCCAGGAACTAACTGGGCCAGGGACAGGGAGGGGAGGGATGGACGGCCACAGTCGGCTTCCGTCAGACGGGCTTGTCGGCATCGACGTGGACAAGGGCTGGCCGTCAGCCTCCTGCCGAGTGCGGCTCCCATCCCGCCACGAGGCCTGCTGCTTTTTGGTGTGGACGCTCTGTTCTGCGGTGCACATTGCAGCCCTTCCACGTCTTAGGGGACACTGCGGGGTGGCTTTGGTCCCCAAAGAGTGCCGCTTGTGGCTCATCCTTGACCAGGGCCTGGAGTGTCCTTCCTTGGCCCGCTCCAGAGCGGAGCTGGCACGAGGACGAAGAAAACGAGGCTTTGGAGATGCTTGAGCAGGGGATGGACGAGCAGACTGGCCTAAAGGCAGCCAGCATTTAGGAAGCCCCTGCTGTTTGCCAGGCCCTGTGCCAGGGGCTGAGGGTACAGAGAAGCCAAAGGCAGGCCCTGCCCTTGGGGAGCTCCCAAGCCAGTGGGGGACGCAGCCAGAAATGCTCTGTGGGACCAGGCTGTGGACAGGGGAAGCAGGACAGAATCCACAGAGGGAGGCGGGCACTGGACGGAGCAGGGGACAAGGCCCAGCTCCAGCATTTTCTAAGAGGAAATGCCCCGGGCAGTGCCTGGGTGCTGGGCTGTGGGACTCATGAGCTGGGACCTCCTGCACTGTGACATGCACTAGAGTATCTGCAGAGATGGGGGAGTCGTGCCCAGCCTCCTCCGGGCTCGTCCTTCCCTCCTTCCCGGCCTCCTCACTCTGAGCCGGGCAGTGGCCCTTCCTCGTTCCCGGCCCGTCCTTCCCTCCTTCCCGGCCTCCTCACTCTGAGCCGGGCAGTGGTCATCCCTCCTCCAGGCTTGTTCTTCCCTCGTTCCCGGCCTCCTCGCCCTGAGCCAGGCAGTGGCCCTTCCTTGTTCCCGGCCTCCTCGCCCTGAGCCGGGCAGTGGTCACCTCAGGCAGCTGCTGTCCTCCTAGCCTGCCCTGTTTGTTGGAGGGACTCCCTTCCTTCCGTGCCCTCAGGAGGTCTCGAGCCCGGCAGGCAGGGGCTCCCGCTAGCTCCATGTTACTGAGGACAACCGTGAGGCTGGGCGTGACTCACCGTAGGCTCCTTGAGCTGCATTTGGACTCGGCTCTTCTCGGCCTTTGCTGCGGCTCTCCCGCTCCCGCCGCTCCGTGCCCCAGCAGTGGGCGGTGCTCGGTGCCCGGGAAGCGCTGGGGAGATGCCGGCGTGAGCCCGCCCTGCGGCGAGGGGCGCTGCCCGGAGGGCCTCGTTGGCTGACTGAGGGAGCCACGCCTGCCTTATACGTTTACGTGGAATGAGTAAATCCCAAGCAAAGAAGCGGTGCTTACTGGGGGGCAGAGTCAGAGCAGCCTCTGGTCCACCCGGGCCTGCTCAGGGAGCCTGGAAGGGACAGCTGTCAGGGGAGAACGCCAGCCTGCTGCTCAGTGGAGCCCCTGGCCTCAAGGAGGGGCCCAGGAGGGGCGCGGCAGGTGCTGAAGACTCTGGAAAAGACCCGGCATTTTCTGTGGGAGTCAGGGGGCGGCCCAGGAGGGAAGGGGAGGCCCCCTCCGGCCCTCCCGGGCTGGTGTAAGTCCTGCCTTGGATTTCCTGGAGGTATCAGGATTGCCCACCCCGGGGCAGCTGTGAGGAGTCTCGAGGGCGCTTTGGGACGTGACATGCGGTGGTCCGGGAGCCCGGAGCGACGGGCCAGTCGGCCCTGTGGCGGGGCTCCCCCCGGCCGCCCAGTGGGGCCTCGTGGCGGGGCTCCTCGGCCGCCCGGTGGGGCCTGTGGCGGGGCTCCTCGGCCGCCCGGCGGGCCCTGTGGCGGGGCTCCTCAGCCACTCGATCGGGCCCTGTGGTGGGGCTCCTCGGCCGCTTCATCGGGCCCCGTGGTGGGGCTCCTCGGCCGCCCGGTGGGGCCTGTGGCGGGGCTCCTCGGCCGCCCGGCGGGCCCTGTGGCGGGGCTCCTCAGCCACTCGATCGGGCCCTGTGGTGGGGCTCCTCGGCCGCTTCATCGGGCCCCGTGGTGGGGCTCCTCGGCCGCCCGGCGGGCCCTGTGGCGGGGCTCCTCAGCCACTCGATCGGGCCCTGTGGTGGGGCTCCTCGGCCGCTTCATCGGGCCCCGTGGTGGGGCTCCTCGGCCGCTTCATCGGGCCCCGTGGTGGGGCTCCTCGGCCGCTTCATCGGGCCCTGTGGCGGGGCTCCTCGGCCGCCCGGCGGGGCCCTGTGGCGGGGCTCCCCTCATCGCTCGTGCTCTTTGCGCTTGTTCTCCAGGCACCGAAGAGGCTGGGGCTGCTGCGGATTCTGAACGCGGTGCTGTACAGCCGGCAGGGACAAGAGCAGGTAAGGCGGCGTGTTCTCGTGCCCTCGTACGTGCCGGGGACGGCGCGGGGTGGCCCCTCCTCGGATGGCGGAGGGCTCGGAGTGTGCCCTGGGGGGCCCTCGCCGGGCCCTGGCGCGTTGGGCTCGCCGAGTCTGGGACGTCTGGGCGGATCTGCCTCTGACTCCCCGGGCCCTGCCTCCCGCTGTCCCTCTGTCCCCCCGGTGTGTGCACTTCTCGGGCCGGCCCCGAGGAGCGCCAGGTCAGGGGCCGGTCAGTGGGGAGCAGAGCTGGAGGGAGGCCCGTCCTGCCCTCACGGAGGGGGGGCAGGTGCAGCGCCCAGGGGGGTTCATGAGGCACGAGAGGGTCCTGCAGGAGGGCGGGACCTCCAGAGCCTGAGGGCCGCTGACCGCTCAGGGAGCTGGACTGGCCAGCCGCCGCCACGTTGTGAAGGGCACTCGGGGCCCAGCCGAGGTCCTGCACTGCGGTCCGGTCAGCGGGGGAGCCCTGGACCCCGTGATCTTCGTCATCGGCTCCAGGAGAGGCTCTGTGCCGCTCAGCCCCCGTTGAGCGAGCTCCGAGGCCTCCCTCGCCCTTCCTCATGGCTCCGCCCCCAAATCGCCTTGCTTAGAAATGCCTCCACTAGGCTGAAGAGCGGCAGGCCAGGCAGTGCGGGGGAGGGGCTCGTCCGGGGTCTGAGGCTCCATCGGAACCCAGGACCTGCCCTCCCTGGGCCTGGCTCCGCCCTCAGCGCTGCTCTTTCCCTTCGGGCTCTCACGAAGGACGCCCGGGCAACGTCTGGCCTGGAGGGACCATCCCAGCGGGCCCGTCTGGGGGCCCCGAGGAGGGCTGAGACGTCCGGGCAGCCCCGGGTGGCGCGGGGCTCCTCTGCTCTGGACGATGGCTTGGGCCGCTGGCCGTGACAGGGAGGCAGACAGGCTGGACCGCCCGAAGCGCGGGGCCGTCCCCGTACGGATGAGGAAACCGAGGCCCACCGGCGAGAGGTTGTCGGTGTCGCCAGGACTCCCCCGGCGCGGAAGCAGGGCCTGGCCACCCACTTCGCTTTGCTGAAGGGGGGATCGCGGTCGAGCTGGCCGCTGGCCGGAATGGGCGGCTGTCCCCCTGGAAGCTCCCTCCTCGCACTGGCTCCGTGCTGGAGCGGGGCCCGCCGTGCTCGGGCGAGCACCTTCTCCATCTGTTTCTACAGACGTCTCCCCGCCTCCCCTGTCCTGGGGCCCACCAGCAGCCCCTGGGCTGTCCCCACGAGCGGAGCCCCAGCCTGCCCCAACGAGCCGGCGACGGGGCTCCCCGCATCACCCGGGCCCCGGCGGCCACCCTGCAGAGTCCCCAGCGGCTCGCTTTGTCCCGGGGCGGCAGGGCCATGATGATCGGCCGACCTCCCGCCTTCGAGGCCTCCCTCGGCCCTTCCCTGGGGCAGCCCCCAGCTCTGCCGCTGTTCCCGCTGGGACCCCTCCTGGCCCAGCTTGTGTTGGGTGCTGGGCCTCGCCTCCCCCTCAGCAGGTTCTTAGCCGCCATTTGCGCCCCCGTACGGGGAGGCCCCGGTCCCTAGGAAGGCCCCGAGGCACCACTCGAACCTGTGGCTTCCTGACTGCAGAGGCCACCTGGCGTCGTTGGGGTGCTCATGTTCTCTTCCCTCCCCGCAAAAAGCAGGAGCCTCTCAAGGCGGGGAACACGCTTTCCCCCCATCTTTGTCTCCCAGCCGGGGCCTGCCCGCCCCGTGGGAGGTGTTGAGGGAGGATTTCCTCCTTTCCCCGGGCCGGAGGCCTGCTGCCAGCTACTGGAGGCTGGGCCCTGGGCCCGCGTACAAACCTCCAGTCCATCTTGGACCCAGGACAGCTCCCAGGAGTCTGGCCCTGTGACCGTCCCTGCCCCGAAGGGCAGTTATGGAGAGGATGGGGGGGAATGACCCGGCAGGGCAGAGGGCAGCGCTGCAGCAGGGACCCCGGCTGACCTGTCCATGGTTGCCCAGCAGGAGAGGCAGCCCTCAGGCAGGAGGGGTCTCGGGGCTCCTCAGCATCAGCGCCAGCAGGGCCAGTTGGGGGAGAGACCGCCGCCCGCCTCCAGTGTGGGGCCTCCTCGCCCATCTTTTCAGCGCCGCAGTGAGGAAAGCGGCCCAAGGCCCCGTGGAGAGGGGGGCTAAAGAGTGCCCAGACCCCAGACGGCGCCAGGCTGAGGGGGCCGTGACAGCTTGAGGGATTAGGGGGCGAGTGCCGGGAGGTGCCCCTTTATTGAAGAATGCCCTTGGAGAGGGGAGGTCCTTGCTGACAGGGCCCTGCCCTTGTCTCAGAGTCTGCTGTGGGGATGGAATGGGCCTGGTATGACAGAGCGAGGAGCTGCTCCCTGGCCTTTCTGGCCCCCCCTGCCTGGAGAGGCCAGCTAGATGAAGCAGGGGGAAGAGGCCTGGACCTGCAGTTGGGAAGACTTGAGGTTGAATCCTGCCACAGAGCCTTTCCAGAAGGGAGGGAAGGGATGTCTCCTGTACCCAGCCTCTCAGATCGCCTAGGGGATCAGTGTGTTCTGTTTGGGGCACCCCAGTTTAATAAGAGCCTCTACAAGCAGGAGAGGGTCCACAAGAGGCCTGGAGGCCTGTCTTCTGAGAGTGGGTTGTATAGACTAGGCAGTTTAGCCCAGAGAAAGGGAAGTCTTGGGGGGGGGGGCAGTCCATGAGTGATTTCTGTGTTCAAGGATTGGGGAAGGCGGGGTGTCTAGTGGAAGAGGGATTGGTCAGGGGAGGTGGGAAATAGGAGGCTATGAGGTGGCTTTTAAAAAAAAAATTATTTAGTCAATTTAGGACATTATTCCTTGGTTACAAGAGTCATATTCTATCCCTCCCTCCCCTCCCCCCACCCCTTCCCGTAGCCCATGCACAATTCCACTGGGTTTTACGTGTGTCCTTGATCAGAACCCATTTCCATGTTGGTGTTTGCACTGGGATGTTCCTTTGGGGTCTCCATCCCCAGCCATGTCCCCTCAACCCATGTAATCAGGCAGTTGCTTTTCCTCGGTGTTTTTACTCCCACAGTTCTTCCTCTGGATGTGGACAGTGTTCTTTCTTGTAGATCCCTCCGAGTTGTTCAGGATCACTGCACTGACACTAACGGAGAAGTCAGTTACATTCGATTGTGCCACAATGTATCTGTCTCTGTGTACAATGTTCTCCTGTCGCTCTGCCTCACTCCCTGGAGGTCGTCCCAGTCCCCATGGAATTCCTCCATTTTATTATTCCTTTTAGCACAATAGTATTCCATCACCAACATATACCACAGTTTGCTCAGCAATTCTCCAATTGAAGGGCATCCCCTCATTTTCCAATTTTTGCCCACCACAAAGAGCGCAGCTATGAATATTCTTGTACAGGTCTTTTTCCTTATTATCTCTTTGGGGTACAAACCCAGCAGTGCTATGGCTGGATCAAAGGGCAGACAGTCTTTTATCGCCCTTTGGGCAGAGTTCCAAATTGCTATGAGGTGACTTTCTAAAAAGATTAAATTTAAAAAATCTTTTTTTTTTTTAAACCCCTACCTTCCGTCTTGGAGTCAATACTGTGTATTGGCTCCAAGGCAGAAGAGTGGTAAGGGCTAGGCAATGGGGGTCAAGTGACTTGCCCAGGGTCACACAGCTGGGAAGTGTCTGAGGCCAGATTTGAACCTAGGACCTCCCGTCTCTAGGACTGGCTCTCAATCCACTGAGCTACCCAGCTGCCCCCAAATTTAAAAAATCTTAATCTTAATTTTCAACTTTAAAAATATATTTTGTTTGCTTTTATGATCTGAGATCTGCCTCCTTTACCCTCCACCTGTCTCCCTTTACCACAAATTCATTACAAACATGTAGAGTCCATCTAAACAGATTTCTGCATTGGCCGTGTCCAGTGGGTCTGTGAGTGGGTGGAAGCCTAGGATCTCCTCTCCCAAGCTGCTACCCTGACCAGCCCCCAGTCTACAGCCCTCCTGGAGGTCTCCTGTTGAGATGGCCTGGAAAAGAACTCGTTGGACTTTCTGGATGGCCCTGTGGGGATCTGGGTTGGGGTATTTGAAAAAAAAATTTGGCTTTCTTTTTTTTAGTTACACTTAGAAATACTATTTGGCAACTTTTTTCTGACATTTTGGGATTCAAACTCTCCCTCCTTCACTCCTCCTCTTCCCTGTGTTGGTGAAGAGTCTGATACAGGTTATACCAAAGCTTTCATGTGGTTCTTATTTCCATATTCCCTGTGCTGTGACAGAAACACACATTACAAAAGCACTCATGAAGGAAAGAAAGTGAAATATGGCACGTTTGGTCTGCAATCGGACTCCCAAAGTCCCTGCTTGGGCTGTGGAGAGTGCTTTCTTGTGAGTCCTTTGGAGTTCTCTTGGAGGCTTGCTTCTGTTACTGGACACACTGTTCTCCTGGTTCTGCTCACCTACCTTTGCATCAGTTCATAGACATTTCTCCAGGTTTTTCTGAACTCATTCTGTTTCTCTTTTCTTATGGCTCAATCATATTCCATTACAACCATATACCACAGCTTGTTCAGCCATTTCCCAATTGGTGGACAGCCCCTCAGTTTCCAGTTTTTTTTGCCACTACAAAGAGAGATGCTAAAAATATTTTGGTGCAGATAAGACCTCTCTCCCTATATTTGATCTCTTTGGGATACAGACCCAGTAGAAGTATTGCTGGCTCAAAGGGTATATAGACCTTTGTGGTCCTTTGAGCCTGGTTCCATATTGCTCTCCAGAATGGCTGTATCAGCTACCAGTCGTGTATTGGTGTCCTGATTTTCCTACGTCCCTTCTGGCATTTATCGTTTTGGTTCTGCTGGTCAATCTAGTTGGTATGAAGTGGTGTCTCAAACTTGTTTTAATTTGCATTTCTTTCATCAGTAGTTATTTGGAGCATTTTTTAATATGACTTTATCTTAGCACATCCTTTGACCATTTGTCAGTTGGGGAATGCTTTGTAGTCTTATAAATTTGACTCAGTTCTTTATGTATGTGAGAAGTGAGGCTTTTGTCAGAGTTATTTGGTATAGAATTCTTTTGGGTTCATTTTCTAGATCTGTCTGTAGGAGGTTTTTGGAGAGGAGCCTGCCATGCTGCTCCTTAATGCTCCCCCATCTTGGCTCCGTCCATCTTAAACTTTCAATCGAGAACCATCATCACTTAAAGTTTTAATGGGAAAAAAAAGCATCTTTCCCTGGTAGGTCCTGGGTCACAGTCTTCTAAAACTCCCACAGCCCTTTTCTTTATAATACCTGGTAACGTGAGTGGTTCCAGGCTGGCGGATTCCAAGGTGCAGATGAGAAAAGTGTTGTAGCATCAGTTGCCCAAGACCTTCCAGCTTGGGGGTGAGGTTGTAGCTATCAGTTCTTGCTTTTACTAAGCCCCATCACTGGGCTCTGGGCTCAGATGAGATCCTAAAGCCTCGAGAAGGCGGTGGTCTAGCTGTAAATAAACACTTTGAACAATAACTTCCGCTGGAGGGGTGCCTGGGAAGAGGAGTATGCAGAGGACGCCACTACTCAAGGAGGGAGCATCAGGAAGTCAGCGTTTTTTTTTTGGACTTTTCAAAGTCATTGAACCAGACTGAGAAGAGAGAAGAACCTTAAACAAGTTTGACTTGTGACTTCAGTTTACATGTTGGACTTAAGAGTCATTGGCTCTTCCCCACGGGGCCTGAGCAGCCACGAGGGAAAGGTGTCAGGACAGTGTGGCCTTGGGAGGAGGAAATCTGTGTTGGTGGAGGACAGGGAACGGTGTATCCCAGCAGTCCTGATGCACGTCTCCAAGGCCCGGTGCTAGAGATTCAGTCAGCACTAATACGTGGCTGCTGAATGTCATCCAACACAGACAGTCCATTGTGGCTGCATGCGCTCTCACCTCGGGTATGCTCGGCTTTGGGCTTTCTTCCCCAGTGACTTGGCTTATGAACTCCTTAGAACAGAAGCCTTCCATCTTCTGAATTCCCCAGACCAGCCTGATAAGCCCATTAGGCGCCTATAAGGTTAACATTAATATCCAATAACTCCAAGTATTATGTTTTGTAGGATTTATTAATAATCACTTGGAGTAGGAAAAATACAAGAACAAAAGTAAAAGCCTGAGTAAATTCACGTGAGGAAAATCCTCCTGCCTCTCACCTCACCCCACCAGTCACGTTTCTGGGAGAAGAGAGTGAAAGGTCGGGCTATATCGAAATATATCCGCCCTAGTTAGCACATAACGTGAGAAGGAACATGGGGAACTGGGAAAGAGGATTCCTGGGGAGCAAATTCTAATATACACCCCTCTTCAGTGGTTGGGTGGCTGAAAAAAAAGAAAGGAGGATGTATGGATATATGGTTGCCTGCTCTTGACTTTCCTTGACCTCATCCTTGGATCTCCCACTCTTGGCCAGGACGGGATCTACAAGATGAGCCTCTCTCCCGATGGGACAATCCTGGCCACCATTCACTTCTCGGGAAAGCTGAGTTTCTGGACCATCCCGTCTCTCAAACAGCTGGGGGAGTGGAGTCAGGAGGAGCAGGTAACTGTCTTTCCTGTGATTCCTCACAGGCCCCTCTCCTCTCGGGGTAAGAGTGGCTGGAGACACTCATCCCCCACATGCAGGATTTCATTTGAGTTTATCACTAATGGGTTCAACAGCGGCGAATTCTGGCTTGTGAGCTGAGCTGCTGAGCTTAACTCTGATGTCTTCCAAGATCACTGGGCCAGGCTGCTGGCAGTCCTGGGCTGGGCTGGTGTGGGCTCCCCAGAGAGACCAAATGGAGGACTTGGGCATTTAGACAACCCCCTGGTTTAGTGGAGGGGTTGGCTTCTTCCTGCAAAGAAGAGAGGTCTCCTATGGGCAAAGATTAAAGGCTGGCCTGACATCAGAGGCCTGTCCCTGACCCCTAGACTCTTAGGAGTAGGTCCCACCTGAAGTTGCTGGGAAGGTGGAAGTTCCAGACTAGAGAAGGATGCCAGGAGTGGCCAAGGACTGGAGCTTGTTCTCCGAGACGTACTAGATGACAAGGCCCTGGATTCAGGAAGGCATTCTGAGAACTGGTGGTTCCATTGAGAGTTATAAGGGGAAGTTCAGGATCCTGGCCTTCCTGAGAATGTGCCATGTATGTCCTCAGGCCTGAGGCATTTATGTAGCAATTTAGAGGGTGAAGGAGGAAAGAGGGGCAGAAGGCATTTGATTGGAAGTGAAGAAGAGGGAACCCATGGTGAATGGCCTCTGTTCTTTTGTGTAAAATGGCATGGTTGGGGTAGGGGATGCCATGGCAGGTTTGAGAATGGAAAAGGTTTGGAAGAGCCACAGAAGAGAATGGGAGAGTAAGTGAACGAGGGAGGTAGAATAGGATTGCCAGGCACCAGGGAGGGCCTGGATGAACTTGGGTAACAAAATCTGTAGTGGACCCAGGCAGAATGGGGTCCATGATTGTCTCCACTTGGGTTCGGCTGCACATGTATAGAAATGATGGTGATGAATGGTAGAAACCATCCAAGGCTGGGGCTTGACTGGGTTTAATCAGAGGTATGATATGATATGATAAGGGGGCCAAGGGTTCAAGAGAGAGAACAGCATATAGTTGGATTGGTTCACTGAGGAAGTGAGATGGGCAGAAGAGGGAGATCGTGGCTAGTGCAGGGGAGATGGCCTGGGAGAGAATTTTTTTTAACACCCTTAGCTTCTATCTAGAATCAGTATTATGTATTGATTCTAAGGCAGAAGAGCAGTAAGAGTTGACAATTGGAGTTTAATGACTTGCTCAGGGTCACACAACTAGGAAATATCTGAGTCTAAATTTGAATCCAAGACTCCTGTCTCTAGGCTTGGTTCTCTATCCACTGAGCCACCTAGCTGCCCCTCCTGGCAGACAATTGAGAGGGCAAGAGATTGGAAATCACAGTGTAGATGAAGGCTAGCATTCTATAGGGGTGGGCAGAGGGAGAAGGGAAAAGCCACATAAAGGGACTTGAGTCCCTGGTTCATTTATGGGTCATGGCAAGGTCCAGGGCATGACCGTTCTTGGCTGTGGCTGACATTGGATGGGGAAGTAGCTTCTGGCAGATGAGTAGACCGAGGATCTGAGTGGTTTGGCTCCTGGAGGGAGAATCAATAGGTATGTGGAAATCCCCTTGGTTGAGGGCAGGGTTTGGGGAGGTGAGAAAGGCTTGGAGTCAGCTATCAGTTTAATTGAGGAGTCTGTAGACAACAGCTCCCAGGTTTCTGTTTGGGTGGCAGATATGAATGCCTGGACCCCAAAGGAAGAGGTTTCTGAGTGAAGGAGGAAGGGGGAGGAACTGGAGGTGACATTGGGGAGCAAGATGTGTTCCAACTCTTGGCCACTCTCAGTGAGTCAAGATGAACCAAGTGAGGGGGCAGCCAGTCCTGGAGAAGCCTAGTGTCTGTCGTCAGGGGGAGACAGGCTTTGGTAAGAGGTGGGAGACAGGAGGAGTGGGAAAGAGTTTCAGGCTCTCGACACCTCTGGGTGATTTTAGATGTGTATCATGACAAAGAAGTCATTTTGTTGAACTTTCTAAAAGCTTGTGGCATCCTTTTGTCTTCATGTCTTTATCCCCATTTTCCTCTCTGCCACAGAACGGGCAGATTAATGTAACTTTTGGATGAATTTTAAGGGGCAAGAAGGGGCCTTTCCCAGGGTTTGATCAAGGATGAAAAATTCCAAGTCAGTCGGACTCTGATATAGGAAAAGTCATGTTAGTTACCCTAAGGTGCCATTTTTAAGGGGACAGACTGGTAAGGCCTCTAGGCTTGTCCAGCTGCAGCCTCTGTGTAATGACTGTGATTTTCATTTTTAGCCAGGTTATGATGAAATCAACCCCCATTGGAGGCTTTCCACTGAGAAAAGGAAAAAAATCAAAGGTGAGTCTGCAGCCCAAGAGCATGTGGGGGAGTGGGAGTGGTTCCCACCCCTCAGGGCCTCAGCCTTGTCCCTGGGCCCTGTGGATGGCTGCTGTCTAAGGTGGACAGGCCCATCTTCTACTGTGGCTCAGCTTCTGAAGGCTGTTGGCATTCAAGGGTTTCCCGGTCTCTGTTATACATACTTGTCAAAATCGATAGACTGTGTCTGAAATTTGGAAAGATTCATATGGGTTTATTCAACCAGAAAATTTAACAGACTTATCAAGCATCTCCTGTGTGTCTCAGGGACACAAAGATTGCTGGAAGCTGCTCATGAATGAATCGGTCTGATGGGACAAGGGCATCTGGGGGGCAGCACAGACAGAGCAGCGTGATTATAAAACAAAGATAGGTGAGGGGGGAGAAGTCCAGCAAAGAAGCTGTAAGAAGTTGGAGAAGGAGTCAAGATGGCGGCATGGAGGCCAGGACCCAGCCAAACTCTCCCAACATTTCCCTCCGAACAGCTTTAAAATAATGCCTCAAGCTGCGTTCTAGTGTGGCAGAGCCAACAAAAGGTCAGCACTTAGGAGGTTGGCAGGATAGGTCTGTAACCTTGGACTGGGCACAGATCTGGAGTGCAATGATAGCCCCAGCTGTGGGCCTTGAAGGAGGCCTCTACGGTGGCAGTAAGAGCAGTGACTTGGGGAGCTCCCAGCCTAGAGACAATAAGGGGTTTGGACAATTGGTCAGAAAGAGATTATGGGGATCCTTTGTTGGCAATGGATGCTGCTGGTGCTGATTGGCACCTCTTACCCATATGCAGTTCTAGGGAAGAGAGGAGTGCTTGTGGCATTGGAAGCAGAGGCTCTTGTCACAGTTTCAGGGCCAAGAGGAGTACCAGTGCTTTTGGTTACAGGCGAGTCCCTGGGTCACACTGCTTGGAAGCACCAAAAACTTGCAGATCCCCAGAACTAGCTATTAAAACAAAAGCACAAAAAAGCCTGATGCTTGGGTCAGTGCCTCCCCACACTCAGGTGAGCCAAACCCAACTTTAACATAAAGTTCAAAAAGGAATAACTTTAAAAAAATGAGCAAAAAAACCAAAACAAGAACTTCACCATAAAAAGCCACACTACTTGATGTCCCTCCTTCAATAGAGGAAGTCTAAAAAGCCATCAAACAAATGAGTGCAGGCAAGGCACCCGGTAAAGACGGGATCCCAACCGAGGTGTACAAGGCCTTAAATGGAAAGGCGCTCCAGGCATTCCACATAGTGCTGACCAGCATATGGGAAGAGGAAGACATGCCACCAGAACTCAGAGATGCCTCCATCATAGCCCTATACAAGAACAAAGGCTCATGAGCAGCCTGTGACAACTACAGAGGCATCTCACTACTCTCCACTGCCAGAAAGATCCTCACTCATGTTATATTCAACAGGCTCCTGTCATCTGTTTCAGAGCAGAACCTGCCTGAATCACAATGTGGCTTCCGACCAGATCGCAGCACCATCGACATGGTCTTCACGGTGAGGCAAATGCAGGAAAAATGCCTTGAGCAGAACCTGCGTCTCTACATTGTCTTCATAGACCTGACAAAGGCATTCGACACAGTGAACAGGGACACATTGTGGGTGATCCTTAGCAAGCTCGGCTGCCCAGCAAAATTTGTCAAACTGATCCAGCTCTTTCATGTCGACATGACAGGGGAAGTCCTATCTGGTGGAGAGACTTCTGATCGCTTCAACATCTCCAATGGCGTGAAACAAAGCTGTGTCCTCGCTCCGGTACTATTCAACCTATTTTTCACCCAAGTATTACAACATGCTGTGATGGATCTAGACCTGGGCGTCTACATCAAATACGGACTGGATGGCTCACTATTTGACCTTCGCCGCCTGACTGCAAAAACAAAGACAACAGAGAGACTCATCCTGGAAGCTCTCTTCACAGATGACTGTGCTCTCATGGCCCACCAAGAAAATCATCTCCAAACCATTGTGGATAGTTTCTCCACCTCAACAAAACTGTTTGGCCTGACTATCAGCCTCAGCAAAACAGAGGTGTTGTTCCAACCTGCACCAGGGAGGCCAACGAACCAGCCGTGCATTACAATCAATGGCATGCAGCTTTCTAACGTCAACATTTTCAAGTACCTAGGCAGCACCATCACCAACGACGGGTCCCTAGACCACGAGATGAATGCCAGGATCCAAAAGGCCAGCCAGGCACTCGGGCGGCTGCTCTCCAAAGTCCTCCAAAACAGAGGTGTAAGCACTGCGACGAAGCTCAAAGTGTACAACGCAGTGGTCCTCAGCTTGCTCCTGTACAGTTGTGAGACATGGACACTGTACCGGAAGCACATGAAACAGCTGGAGCAATTCCACCAACGCTCCCTCCGGTCAATCATGAGGATCCGATGGCAGGACTGAATCACCAATCAGGAAGTCCTTGACAGAGCGAACTCCACCAGCATCGAAGTCCTGGTCCTCAAACCCAGCTACGATGGTCTGGACCCGTCATCTGCATGGACCCACAGCGAATACCAAGACAGGTATTCTACGTTGAACTGTCAGCTGGACTCAGGAAACAAGGCCGACCAAAGAAAAGATTCAAGGATCAGCTAAAGTCCAACTTGAAGTGGGCTGGCATGACACCAAAGCAACTAGAACTTGCTGCCTCTGACAGAAGCAGCTGGCGAGCCCACATTCACCATGCCGCCACCACCTTTGAAGATGAGCGACGTCGACGTCTTGCCGCTGCGCGTGAACGCCGACACCAGGCCACAACCGCACCTCCCGTCACCACTGGCGTCCCATGCCCCATGTGCCACACACTGTGCGCCTCAGCCTTTGGACTCCAAAGCCACACGAGGGTACACCGTAGATGAAACTGCACAAAGACAATCGTCATTCTCAATCACCGAGAGACTACTATATATATACCATGGCAGGGAAGACCAAGATACAAACTCAGAATGAGAAAATCATGTGAAAACCAGCTACAAAGAAGCAAAGCCTCAAAGAAAAATGCTAATTAGACCCAAGCAAACAAAAATTCCTGGAAGAGCTATAGAAAGAGAAAGAGAATTGTAGAGGAAAATTGGGAACAGAAATGAAAGTGGTAGATGAAAATTATGAAAAGGGAATAGCTTGGTAAAAGAGGCGCAAAAAATACTAAAGAAAATAACATAAAAAAAAACAGAATTGGGGAGCAACTAGATGGCACAGTGGATAGAGTTCTAGGCTTGGATATGGAGGATCTGGGTCCAATTCTTGTCTCAAATAAATACTTATTAGCTGTGTGATGCTGGGCAAGTCACTTAACCCCCATTGCCTGGCCTTTATGTCTCTTCTTCCTTGGAACCAATACTTAGTATTGATTCCAAGACAGAAAGTAAGAATTAAAAAAAAAATTATTGGATCACCTGAAAGCCATGATCAAAAAAAGAACCTAGACATATATATTTCAAGAAATTAAGGGAAACTACCCTGCTAGCTTCGATCCAGAGGCTAAAATAGAAATGGAAATAATTCACTGATTACCCCTTGAAGTGATCTCAAAATTAAAATTCCCAATAATATTATAGCCAAATTCTAGAACTCCAAGGTCAGGAAGAAAATATTGCAAACATCCAGAAAGAATTATTATAGAACCACTGTCTTGATCACACAAGATTTAACATCTTTCATTAAGGGAGCTAAGGACTTGGAATATATTTCAGGAAAAAAAAAAGAGCTAGGATTACAACCAAGTATCATGCTCTTGCAATGGATTTTTAATGACTAGAGGACTTTCCAATATTCCTGTTGAAAAGACCAGTGCTGAATGGAAAATTTGATCTTAAAACAAAGTACTCAAGAAGCATAAAAAGGTAAAAATGAAAGAGAAATCATAAGAAACTCAATAATCATATACATTCATATATGAGAAGATATTACATGTAATTCCTAAGAAAATCATTATTAAGGTGGTTAGAAACAGTTTACATAGGCAATGGGGACAGATATGACTCAGTTATGTGGTTATGATCTAAAAAAAATGAAGGGATGAGAAAAAGATGCATTGGGAGAAGGGAGAGGTAGAGTAGGAAAAATTATCTCACATGGAAGAGCTCTTACAGTGGAGGGGGGAAATGGAGGATGAGTGTGTGTAATGCTTATGTGTATGTGTGAGTGTGCAATATACCCTCATTGTAATGGGTTCAAAGAACACACACACACACACACACACACACACACACACACACACAAAGCGTTGGTTATAGAGCTCTCTCCTGCCCAGCAGGGGAATAGGAGGAGGGGAAGGGGATAAGGCCCAGAGGGGTTGGGTGGAATGACCAAAGTAAGAGCAATAAAGGAGAGGTAGTTGTCACACGGAAAACAGACTTTTGAGGAGGGTCAGAGTAAAAAGAGAGAGAGAAGGATCCACATGAATGTGAATGGGATGAATTCACCCATAAAAGAGAAGTGGATTGCAGATTGGATTAGAAACCAGAATTCAACAATATGTTGTTTACAAGATAGACAGATGGGTAACCTCCCTCCCCCCAGAACACACACATACACATGTATAACCCCCCCCCCCCCCCGAACCATATCCAGAGGTGTGTTCCACTGAAGGGCTGAAGCAGAAGTAAAATACGGAAGGGTAGCAATTATGATCTCAGACAATGTAAAAATGGACCCATTTAAAAGAGATAATTAAGGAATCTGTATTTTGCTAAGAGGTACTATAGATAGTGAAGTAATAGAAAAAAATTTTACAGGAAGTTTCTCTGATAAAGGTCTCTGCTCAAATTTATCAGGAACTGAGTCCAATTTATAAAAATAAGAACCCTTCCCAAACTGATAAATTACTAAGAGATATGGACACGCTGTTTTCAGAAGAAAGTATCAAAGATATCTGTAGTCATGAAAAAATGCTCTAAATCACTGCGGATTAGACAAATGCAAACTAAAACAACTCTGAGGTTCTGCCCCACACCTATTAGAATGACAAATGCTGGACGGCATGTGGGCAAACAGGGACACTAATGAATTGTTTGTATAGTTATGAACTGGTCCTACCGTCCTGGAGAACAATTTGGAATATACCTAAAGGGCTGCAAGCTGTGCCTTGCCCTTTGACCCAGCAATAGCAAAGAGATCAAAGGAAAAAGGACTTAAATGTCCAAAAATATCAATTGCAGCTCTTTTTGTGGTGGCAAAAAATTGGAAACCGAAGGGCTGTCCATCAATTGGGGAATGGCTCAGCAAGCTATGGCATAGGATTGTGATGGAATACGATCCTGCTGTAAGAAAGAAGAGGAGGGCGGTTTCAGAAAATCATGGCAAAGCCCTTATGACCTGATGCAAAGTGAGAAGAACCAGGCTGTCATTGTGCACACTAACAGCAATGCTGAAATAATGATCGGCTGTGAAAGATGGGGTTGCTCACAGTGATCCAAGACTGAGCCGGAGGCCCGAGGAGGAGAAGATGCTCTCTGCCGCCTGAGAACTGAGGAGCTCCGAGGGCAAATTAAAGTCTAGTTTTCTCGCTTTTTAAAATTTTCTCGCTTTTCGAGGGGAATATGGCTAATATGGAAATGGGGCAGGCAGGTGGTGCAGTGGATAAAGGCCAGGAGTCAGGAGGACCCGAGTTCAAATCCACTAGCTGGGTGACCCTGTAAAAGTTAAATTTAGTCTCTACTGATAAAAATATTATTTTTTATGAGGTTTATTAAAGATTATTAGAAATCAAGGAAATAAGAAAATACAAAATAAGAAAAGCACGTGCCTAGGGCTGATTAGCCCATTCACAATTCACTAATATCTTGCATGCCGAGTAGAGAGACGCGAGTGCTTAGAAGCGGAAGAAGAGAGCGCTTGGGAGGCAGAGAGCCCTTTAAATACTAAATTGTGTTCTTGCACTCAGGTGAGATTATAGGGAATTCTGGGAAGTACCAAGGACTTCTGGGGATTGAAGTCCGGGGTTCAAATCTCCATTTTACAAACCTGAGCAAGTCACTGAACCCTATTTGCTCCAGTTTCCTCATCTGTAAAATGACCTGGAGAAGGAAATGCGAACCACTCCAGTATCTGCCAAGAAAACCCCAATGGGGTCACGAAGAATCAGACGCGACTGAAGTGATTGAGCGACAACATGGCAGTATGTTTGGCGTGACTTCATGTTGCTCACCTTCTCAGTGGTGAGGGAGTGGCGGGTGGTGGGGAGGAGAATTTGCAACTCAAAATTTAAAAGAAGGTTAAGAATAAATATGTGGGAAAGACCAAAGAAGATGAGGAGGAGGCTGAGATCTCTTTGAGCTGGGGAGCCTGTTGGGGCAGACTCCACAGAGCCTCCTCTTTCACTGTCCTCTCCTCCTGGTCAGGCTGTTGACCAGCACAGGCCTTGCTCAGGTGTAGAGCTGTGTCAGTGCCTAGGTAGTGGGTTTAGAGCCAGAAGGGGATTCCTGGATGTTCTGTTCACAACTTCTTGTTTCACAGAGAAAGAAACAGAGGAAGTCCTCTCTGGACCTGCCCTAAGTCCCACAGTTCCCCAGTGCTGACAGTGCTGTCTCACTTCAGGGCCTTTGCCTTTAAGGCCAGTGTGTGTCCTGCTCTTTATCTATCATCCCGGCTGTGTGTCCCTTCTCCCAGTCTTTCCCCCTCTCCCTGGGATCCATCTTCCCCAGATAATCTGGCAGCAGGGTGGGAGGCCTCCTCCTGGGCCTGCTTAGGTTTGGGGGGGCCAGAGCAGCACTTGATGTGCTTGACTGAAGCCCTCTACTCTCGCTCCACTGTTGGCCTCCTCTGGATGTCCTTTTGCTGTATCCAAGTTGTGTCATTGTTCTAAAGGCCTTTGAGATGATCTGAAGGAAGGGAGGAGGGAAGGAAGAGAGATAGGGAAAGAAGGAAGGAAGATAAGAAGGAAGGGAGGAGGGAAGGAAGGAAGAGAGGGAGGAAAGAAGTGGGAAGAGGGAAGGAAGGAAGAGAGGGAGGGAAGGAGAAGGAAGGAAGGAAAGGGAGGCAGGAGGGAAGGAAGAGAGGAAGGAAGGAAGGAAAGAAGGAAGGAAATAAGTGGGAAGAGGGAAGGAAGGAAGGAAGGAAGAGAGGGAGGGAAGGAGAAGGAAGGAAGAGAGGTAGGTAAGGAGAAGGAAGGAAGGAGGGAAGGAAGAGAGGGAGGGAAGAAGAAGGAAGGAAGAGAGGGAAGGAGGGAGAAGGAAGGAAGAGAGGGAAGGAGGGAGAAGGAAGGAGGGAAGGAAGAGAGGGAGGGAAGGAGAAGGAAGGAAGGAAAGGGAGGCATGAGGGAAGGAAGAAAGGAGGGAAGGAAGAAAGGAAGGAAGGAATGAAGGGAGGGAGGAACTGTTGAGTATTCCCTGGATGTGATCTGTTGCCTCTTTACTGCCTTGGAGGTTCTGATGAGTGACCATCTTCCTCTCTAGATAAAGAGTCCTTTTACCCGCTGATAGATGTCAATTGGTGGGCCGACAATGCCGTGACGCTGGCCCGATGCTCAGGAGCCCTGACAGTGTCATCTGTGAAAACCCTGAAGAACTTGTTGGGGAAATCCTGTGAGTGGTTCGAGCCGTCCCCTCAGCTCACGGCCGCCCACGACGGAGGATTTCTGAGCTTGGAGGTGAGGGCGCCTGTAGACACGCCGTGCACTCACGGTGATGGAGGAAACCTTAGCAGCCCCTTGTTGAGGAAGACGGCATTTCTGAAGCCCTCACTGCACGCCAGTTCTGGGTTCAGAATTCTGCCTCTGCCCGTAAGGAGCTCGCCGTCGCATGGGGAGAGGCTGAGGCACCTGAGTGCAGAGATCCAGGAGCAGAGGGGAGCAGCCTCCCAGGGAAGGCCCCCGGCCCCATGGTGGGCCTTGGCCCGAGTCTCGGGGAAGCCGGGGAGCTTGGGTCGGCGCTGAGGAGGGTTCCAGGCCTGGCCCGCAGCCCGAGGGAGTGCCTGGAGCAGAGACAGCGGCTCTTGTTTGGGGCCCCTGAATCCAAGAGAATGAGCTGGGGAGGAAGACTACAAGGGGATGCAGGGCCGGTCGTGAGCGGCTTTGAATGGCAGACAGATTTTGCCTTTCCTCCTCGAGACCCCACTTAGGAAGCCACTGATGTCACTGAGTGGGGGCGATGTGACTGCCCCGGCCCTTTGGGGGCTGAAGGGAGGCTGCTCTGGAGCAGACAGAAGCCTGGGTGCGAGGTGGCAGGGTGGGACCACAGGCCTTAGACAAGGGGGTGGGAGGCAGGGAAGGCGAGGTGGGGGGCCCGCGGAAGGCCACGTGTGGGTCCTGCCTGAGGCCTGGATCTTGCCTCGGGCGCAGAGGTTTCGCTCTGTCATTTCCAACTCGGTCTTGATCCTCCTGGGCTAAAGCCCTCCGGAGTTTTCAGGCGGGGCTGAGTGACTCCTGCTCGCTTTGCCTGTGACCTGGGATGGGCCTTGGGAGCAAGGAGCGGCTCCAGGAGCCTCTGCAAGAGAGGAGGAGAGGAGGGGCTCTTCCTTAAAGACCCCCGTCCTTGGGCCGCCCTCCCCTCCCCTCTGGCCCAGGGGCTGCCCGGGGAAGGGACCGCCTTCTGCTCTTCTGCGGAGCGTCTAGAGAGAGAAGCAGCACGAGCAGGGGTAGAGGCTGGCCTCGGGGCCCGGGCCTCAGATCCTCCCTCTGGCTCCGGCTGGCTCTAGAGAAGGGGCCGTGCTGCATCCGTAGAGGGCATTCCCTCCTCTGGGAGTCCTCCGAGGCCGTGGAAGGGAGCGGTCACTCACGGGCTGCTCGCGTCTGCTCTCCCCGTAGTGTGAGACGAGGCTGGGGCCGAAGAGATCGCGCTTGGAGACCCGGCCAGGGGAGGACGAGGAGGGAGACGAGGACTCTGACTCGGGCGACGAGCTGTCCGCCAAGGCTCGCTACTTCGGCTACATTAAGCAGGGCCTCTACTTCGTGACGGAGATGGAGCGCTTCGCTCCGCCCCGAAAGCGCCCTCGGACCCTCACCAAGAACTACCGCCTGGTCAGCCTGCGCTCCACCACTCCCGAGGAGCTCTACCAGCGCAAGGTGAGGGCGGCCAGCGTCTGGGCAGAGACGCCCACCCCCAGAGGGCCCCGAACCTCCTCCTGACAGGCCACCCTGCAGGGGCCTCTCTTCCTCCCCTCCCCAGCTGCCTTTCTGTCCTCTGGGTCACGGGTCGGGCCACGGAGACCTGGGGAGGGGCCTTGTGTGCCACGGTGCTCGGAGACCCTCCTGTCCAGGAGGGCCCGAGTTTGGGTCTGGACACATCTCAGCTGTGTGGTCTCTGGAATGTGGCCTCTCCTCTCGTGGCCCTCCCCACGCAGACGAGGCGTGGCACACACGAGAGCTGCTGGCCCTGGCCGAGGGTGGCTCACCAGGAGGCCCCAGGCTCTAGTCTGTGCTGTGGCTGTAGCTAGTGCAGAAGCATGGCTGGAGCCCAGGCCTGGCGGTCAGGCCCTCATCCTCCCCTCCTGCTTCTGGCCCTGCCCTCGCGGTCATCTGGCCACTTTTCCACCCAGCCTTGGGTTCCTTGTCTTCCCTCAAGGAGGAACTTGGGGGAGGCTGAGGGAATGTGCAGCCATTGTCCGGGGGCTCCATGGCCTCCGTTGTCTGGCCAGACCTGCCCTAGAGAGCGTGCGAGGGACGAGGGCGAGTCTCGGGTGCCACATTCTCCGCGACCTCGGCTCGCCCAGGGACCGGCGTGACTCCTGGTCCTTTCCCACTTCTAGATCGAGAGTGAAGAATACCAGGAAGCCTTGGCTCTGGCCCACACCTATGGACTGGACACTGACCTAGTCTACCAGAGGCAGTGGAGGAAGTCCACGGTCAGCAGCGCTTCCATTCACAACTACTTGGTGAGTGACAGAGGGCCGGAGCCCAGCGCCCAGCTGTTTACTCTGGGGGTATGCGTGTGAGAGTGTTAGTGAGTGTGTGAGAGGGAGTGTGTGTTTATGTCTATGTATCTGTGTATGTGTGTGTATGCCTATGTGTCCATGCCTGTATTTGAGTGTGTATGTTAGTGTGTGTGAGAGGGAGTGTGTTTATGTCTGTGTATCTGTGTATGTGTGTATGCCTGTGTGTATATGTCTGTATTTGAGTGTGCAAGTGTGTTAGCGTGTGTGAGAGGGAGTGTGTTAGCGGGTCTCCAGACTTAAGGGCTGGACCTGTGGGCCGGTTGCTCATAGGGGCTCGGCCACTGCCTCTGGGGCTCATCTCCCTGTCCCCAGACTGAAGGGCCTAGACGGGAGAGGGGATTTATAGATGAAGAGAATCCTTTCAGGAAACAGAAGCACCGCCTGGGCTCTTCTCCCTCCTGCAAAGGGGAGGAACCGAATGTGTGAGAAAGGTGTGAATCGAGGCCAGACAAGCCTGGGGGTAGCCATGGGGTCTTCCTGTCGGGGTTTAGGAAAGCCTGGTGGCCTTTTTGGCTTCATGAAGCTCTCCCCTCCCAGGCTTGGCTGCTTCTGGTCTTCCCCCAGTACACCGGTTCCTCCTCTACCATCACCAGCTGGCCGTGGTCCGAGGAGGGACGGCCCCTGGGTGCCACATTTTGTGCCGCCCCAGATACTCTGGCCATGGGCTGACTTTTCGGAATGGCCTCGAGGGCGTGAATGCACTGACCCCTGTCTCCTCCCCCAGTCACTCCTCTTCCTTGTGGTCAGCTTTGGCCTGGGGCTGTGGGGCAGGGCCTCAGAGCTGCCTCGGTGTGCCCGCCCAAGAGTCGGTACTTAAGGATAATTTTAGTGTTTTGACTTAAAATCTAAGTAAGTGGTTGCCATGGGAAATTCCCAAATATGAAAATACCCAAGTCAGCTGGGATTTATGGAGATTTTAATTAATAAAGAAAGAAGGAATTAAGGGAAGGAGAGAGTGAGAGAGAAAGAGAGAGAGAATTAATTTAAACTGCTCTGGCTCAGGGTGAGCCAAGCAGTAGTTAAAGGCCTAGGCCAAAGCGGCCTCCCTGAGCCCAAGGGAGAGTGAGTCAGTCTTATTACTTACCACAAGACCATCTCCAAGCAAACTCCAGTCCTCCACTGAATCTCCTGAACTCCAATTCAGAATCTAACTCAATTCCGAGCTCAATTGCCCAATGGACTTTTTACCCCTCCTTTTAAAAAAAAATTTTCTCTTATGTCACCTCCCCTAAATTTTCACATCTACCAATCACAGTAGACGCTTTTTTCCAGGACTGCCCATTCTTAGTTCTCATCTTCTTTGGTTTTCACCTTCTCTGGTTAGATTAAATCTTCTGAGTATTTCACACCTCTTTGTTAAGCTTGCCTTTTGTAAGTTACTTGACCTTTTTAGGTATTAATTTAACTTTTACAGGTACTTAACACCTTTTTGTATTAGATCTAAAAAATAGACCTGTCTTAAGGTTCTAGCTTCGCTATAAGGTAAGAGTTGAGGACTTTCATTGTTCAATCAGGAGTTTACAACTTTATCTTCCCCTAAGGCACAGTCTAAGTAGGGTGGAGTAATTTCCAAGTTCACAATACATTCTTGATTCTTGTTAGACCAAGTATCTCCATTGTTACAATAAGGGAATAGCTAGACCAAATCTTCTAAGGTACAGTCTGAGTAATTTTTAAGATTCACAGTACTGTGTGCCAGTTCTGAGGCAGAGGTCCTGTGAAGCCCCGAACTGCCCCCGGCCCTCAGGACGGAGCTGGGGAGAGAAATGTGGGTTGGGGAGTGCTTACATGGGCTCACAGCACCGTTCTGGCCCAGTGGCCTCCCATGTCTCTCCTTGGGCGGCTCCTGCAAGCATCTTGTGCTCCCGGGTGCCATGCTGGCAGGGTAGGGAATGAGGCTGCTTCGGGTCAGCCATTGCTTGGGATGTCCCGAAGCACCCCTCCATGAAGTGGGGGGGGCTCCTTAGCCAGGTGGGGGGCCGTCACCCCTCTCTGTGTCTCATCTCCAGAGCAAGATTAAGAAGCGCTCCTGGGTCCTCCATGAGTGCCTGGAGCGGGTCCCCGAGAACGCCGAGGCGGCCAAGGAGTTACTCGAATACGGCCTGAAGGGCACCGACCTGGAGGCACTCCTGGCCATCGGGAAGAGAGAGGACGATGGCAGGTGAGTGGGGGCTGTGTCCCGGGCGGCCAAGGGCTAGGAAGGGGCGCTCGGTGCCTCAACAGTCGGCCTGCAAGGTCGGGGTGAAGGAGACCGAGGCACGGCCCGCGGGCGAGTGCCGGGGCCGCTCTCCAACCTTGCCTTTGATCCTCTGGCCTCGTGTGGGGGCTGCCCTCGCCTGTCTGTTAATGCCAGCTCTGGCATGGAGGCTCCCCACGTTGGTGTTTACAATTGAGGAGTGGAGGCCCCGAGTCGGGTCACCAGGGACCAGGCTTAGTCCTGGTTCTGCCACTCTGGGGGCAAATGGTTTCTTCTCACCGTGCCTCAGTTTCCTCCTCTGTAACGTGAGGATTGTGCTCTGGGGACCCTTCCTTTGGGAGAGCTTGTGGGGTGGACAGACCCCAAGACTCGGCCCTGGGCCAGCTACCACACGTGTGCCTGTGTTTTCGGTATGGTGTCGGCCCAGTCCCATCCCATGAGGCCGATGAGCTCCCGCTCTGACTGGGGACGGCTGTGGGACGGTTCTGGGGCCCCGTGTGTGGACAGATGAGGCTCGTTACTGACTTCAGGAACAAACTATCATTGGCACTTTCTGGAAAAGAGCCAGCAGGCTGCAGAATGGGGCCAGAGTCAAGGGGGTTTCTGCCCCTTCCAGGTTCCTCTTGCCTGGGGAGGTGGACATCGCCGAGCTGCCCTACGAGGACCTCTCGGCACCGGCCGGAGACTTTGGAGGCAGAGACAAGAGAGCGGAGCTCCTGCAGCTCGTGAACTTCTCCCAGTATGTGTGCAGGTGCCCCTGGCAGGCTGGCATCCCTGGGGGCAGCAGGGGGCTTGGAGGATGGGAGGCCGGGCCGGAGGCGGGAGGTCCTGGCTTCAGAGGTGGCCTCAGACTCTTCCCAGCCCTCCCCGTCCTCTTCCTGAGCGCTGAGCCCACAGAGCGGGAGTCTAGACCCCGGCATCTCGGGATGCCACGCTCCCGGCCCCGGGCCAGTTCTCCTGCCATGGAGACTGGCTCAGGTCCCAGCTCTGCCCATCACACGTCGGGCGACTCTGTGGCATCTGTGAGCCCCTCGGCGTCTCCTTTGCCTCAATTCCGGGCTGAAGGGTGGGACCCGACGCCCCCCGCCCATTCAGTGGATCCCCCCGAGAGCCCTGTGCTGCCCTTCTCACAGGAAGTAGGTCCCCATTTCCTAGATGAGGAGACCGAGGCGCACAGGGCCTCCCTGGGGCAGCGAGAGGACCGATGGTTGGAGGTGGCCTTGTGGCAGCGGAGCCCACTGCATACCTCGGGGCCTGTGGGCTGCCGGGGTCTTCGGGAAGGGCGGCCCGGCGTGAGGGGACGCGGGCCAAGCCTGGAGGGCAGCGGGTGCCGCCTGGGAAAGGGGCATCGAGCCTGGCACGTGGAGTCACTGTTTACTAAGTGCTGGGCACGGAGCCCTACACGGGTGCAGGGAGCGGTCAGATGGTGCCGTCCTCCGGGAGGGTCTGGCCAGTGTGCCCCTGGGGGTGGCACTGCTGGGTCTGCCGTGGGCTGGGGCCGCTGCCGGCCTGGCGGGCGGCTTCTCCTCTCTGTCCGCTCAGCGTCTTCCCAGCAGACCCGGGGCACCTGGGGGCCGAGCGGGACGAGCCTCCCCTTTGGGGGAAAATCAGTTCGGGCCTGACCTGCTGCTTTGGCCGCAGGCTGACCTTGGAGCAGAAGGAGCTGTGCCGGTGCCGGCTGAAGTTACTGACCTACCTGGACCGGCTGGCCACGTACGAGGTGAGGCAGCCCTGCGGCCTGCAGGGGGAGGGGGCCTGGGGGCCGGCTGCTCCTCCTGGCCATTCTGCCTTGTGGTTGGCGCTGCCTCACCAAGGCCCGCTGCCCGCCATGGCTCTCCCCTGCTTCTCCGTCCCTGGTTTGGGGGTCGGGCCCCCCTCTGCCCTCCTCGTCACGCTGGGGGAGAGGAGATGGCCGAGGAGACACAGCTTGGCGCTTCGGAGAACGTCGTGTCCGCCTCCTGCTCCCCTGCTCGCTCCCTGGGGCTGATGTGGCCCCCCACCCTCTGTCCCCCCATCTTCCGTCTCCACTCTCTGCCCGTCCCTTTAATCTGTCCCTCATGCCACCTGCCAGTGTGCCCCGGCCTCTCCGGCCTCTCCTCTGCTCTGGCCTCTCTGGCCTCTCCTCTGCCCTGGCCTCTCCGGCCTCTTGGCCTCTGCCCTGACCTCTCCGGCCTCTCGGCCTCTGCCCTGACCTCTCCGGCCTCTCGGCCTCTGCCCTGGCCACTCCGGCCTCTCGTCCTCTGCCCTGACCGCTCCGGCCTCTCGTCCTCTGCCCTGACCTCTCCGGCCTCTCGTCCTCTGCCCTGACCTCTCCGGCCTCTCGTCCTCTGCCCTGGCCTCTCCGGCCTCTCGTCCTCTGCCCTGACCTCTCCGGCCTCTCGTCCTCTGCCCTGACCTCTCCGGCCTCTCGTCCTCTGCCCTGGCCTCTCCGGCCTCTCGTCCTCTGCCCTGGCCACTCCGGCCTCTCACCCTCTGCTCTGACCTCTCGTCCTCTGCCCTGACCTCTCACCCTCTGCCCTGACCTCTCCGGCCTCTCGTCCTCTGCTCTGACCTCTTTGGCCTCTCGTCCTCTGCTCTGACCTCTCACCCTCTGCCCCGGCCTCTCCGGCCTCTCGTCCTCTGCCCCGGCCTCTCCGGCCTCTCGGCCTCTCCCTCCCTCCTCCCTCTTGTCCCAGGCCTTTCCCCTGTAGGCAGAGCAGCCCCTTCCGGAGTCCCGCCCTCCCCATGCCCTGATCGAGGGGCCTCAGCTGTCCCCGTCGGCTCCCATCTCCCGTTTTTTCTCGGTCGCTCCTGGACGGCTTCACTTCCGGGGCCCTTTGCCAGGACGCAGGCCCAGAGCCCGGCCTTCCTGGGGGTGGGGCTGGGGGGGGCCTCCTCTCTATCCGGGGTGCTCCCTGAGCTGGCTTTCCCTGGGGCGATGCCGGAAGGCCCTGCCTGGGGGAGCGGGGGCTGGGGGGGGCTGCCGCAGAGCCCGCCGGCTGGAGGTGGGCAGGCCGAGGCGCTGGGGGGGGCAGGACTTTTCAGCCTCGTTTCTGCCCCCGCAGGAAATCCTGGCCGTGCCTCATGCTGCCGAGCACAGCTACGACGCCGACTTCTTCCAGAAGTTCAGAAATCAGAACCTCGTCCTGTCGGCGAGAACTTACGCCCGGGTAAGGGGGCGGGGAGGAGGGTTGGGAGCCGTGGAGGCAGGCGCTGCCCAGGCTCCGCCTCGGAGCCGGCTGCTCTTACATCGAGGCCTCCCATGGCGCACCTGGGGGGGGGGGCTGAACGCCGCCGAGTCGGGGCAGCCACGGAAATGTCCTCCCCCAGGAGAGCAACGTCCAGGCGCTGGGCCTCCTGTTCACGTACCACGGCTCGGAGCTGCTCGCCCACCGCCTGGCCCTCCTCTCCAACTTCCCCGAGACCACGTCTCCGCACGAGTACGCCGCGCTGCTCCCGGAAGCCTGGTAAGGGCCCTCGGGCGCGTGCAGAGACGGGGGGAGCCAGGGGCGGGATGCAGGCCTGCTCTGGGTTCGAGTCCTGCCTGCCCCCTGGGCTGACCGCGGGATCTGGCCTTGCTGGACACTCCGGGCGTCTCCCCCAGATCGGGAGGCCCTGCTGGGGTGCTGCTCTACTAGTGGGGAGCATTCTCATCCTGGGAGTCCCCTGGCCTCGGCCGGGCCTGGCGGAGGCCCACCGTGGGTCAGAGCGGGCAGCTGAGGAGGCCAGAGGACACCCGGGAGGGCACAGTCTGTAGCAGAATCCGCTCGTGCCGTCTCATGGGGCGCCTTTGGGAGGGCCCATCAGAGTGTGGGGGGGACCCGGAAAGAGAAAAGCAGAGACACGCGGCGCCGCAGGGGCTTGTGGGCCGGACTGCCCCCCGCAGGCCATCTGGAGGAAGAGGAGCAAGAAGGGAGGGGAGACCCTCTGGCCTCGTGGCGGCGGCGTCCTTCCCGGCCCATCGTCGGTGCTCCCCTTTGGGCCCCCACTTTCCCGTGTTCTCGTCAGCCTCCTCGGGGCCCTACGCGGGGCCAGTGTGTCCGTGTGCCCGGCTCGTCCAAAAGCGGGGTGCAAGAGGCTGTGCTGGGACGGTCCCCCCGCCCCCAGTGGGGTGCTCTGGTGCCAGAGGAGCAATCAGTGATTGCAGCACGGAGGAAGCCCCACCTGTGTGCCAGGCGCTGTGCCAGGCGCTGGGGCACTGGGGGGGCGGTGGTGCCCCGTATTGGTTCTGTTCCGGTGGTGCCCTCGGAGCTGGCGGAGGAGGCGTGGCCTGCTGCAGAGAAGGGCCTTCCTGGCCCGGAGTGCCCAGGCGGAGGCATCCTCCGGGGCCTTTGTCTTTGCTGAGCTCTCCTTGGATGGATGTCCGGGACGGAGGATTTCAGAGGGGCGTTCCCCGGGGAACCGATTGTCTGGGCCTGCGTCTGTCTGTCTGTCTGGCAGCACCCGTCCCTGCCCTCCGCGGCACTCGTCCTTGCCCCAAAGCGAGAACCCGGCAGACGGCTGCCCGTGGGGTGCCGGCCCAGAGCCCTTCTCTGCAGGCCGCTTGGCCTTCGGGCCTCCGGGGCCGCCCCGTCCAGAGGGTGCCCGCTGCGGATTCTCTCTTCCTCCTTAGAAAAGACAGTTCACCCAGAGCGGGGCTGGTGGCGCCCAGGCGGCGGCCCGTCCTACCCCTCTGCCGCGGCGTCGCCCAGGGGAGACAGCGAGGCCTGCCTGGATCGCGCCGTGCCCCCGCGCAGCTCTCTTGGCCCCTCGCACCCGACAGCCCTGAGACTCGGGAGCCCCAAGAAGCCAGACGGGGGGGGCACTTTATTCTTGGGCTGGCCCAGCCTCGCTCGGCCCCCCCCCCCCCCATCACCCATTGCCTTCTAGAGGATAGAAAGCCCCCCGGCCTCCCCGAGGCTGGAGCTGTGCTTGGGGCCTGCCAGGCTGGCTGGGCTGGGGATGCCCAGGGTCCGAGCCCTGGGCGGCCGCCCCATCCGGCAGGGAGCTTGGATTTGCTTCCCAGGCCTTGTGGAGGCTCGCCAACATCCTGGCGGGTAAATTGAGACCCGCCATCTTTGAGTACGTTGAACCATCTCTGCTTGGGCCGAGTCCCCTCTGGGAAATTCCCCACGTGGTTTCTTTTGGCGGCTTCGCTCTGGTAAGACTTCATTAACGTGGAGATGCGTCTGCACCACCCCAGGCCCTTTTGGGCATTCAGTTAGCACACCAGGAGGCTGGCGGCCGCCATCTTTCCCGACTCTTCAGGCGTTGTTTTTGTGATGGCGGAGAAAGTCAAAGCCCTCTTTTGCAGACGGTCTGCTGGCCGGTTCCTGGGCTCCAGCCTTGGCCCCGAGGTCCTGGCCATCTAGCCTTGATTTCCGTTAGGCTCTGGCTTTGTTCCAGGCCGGGGGGCTCCCGGCTGGCACTGGGGGGGGGGTAGCCGCCTTAGGCAGGGCGCCCCGCTTACGTTTTGGGTTTGAATTGTTTATTTTCTTTTTTCCTGTGAAAACAGCTTCTGACACTCATTCTAAACAGTGGAAGTGGCCGGTTCTCTTCCTCCCTTCCTTGAGAAGGCAGGCCGTGTGCTCCGGGTCACCCGTGGGCAGCCATGTTAGTCCTGACCCAAGTGGGGAAAGTCTGCTGGGATGCGGATTCCGTCTCCATTCCGGCCCCCCCACCCTGGGGTCCGGCCGTCCCCCATCTTTGGGCCTTGGGGCGGCCACCCGAATGCTCTCCCCCAACGTGGCCTCCACTCTGGCCTTACGAAAAGGAGACTCCGCCCCAGAACCGCCCTCTGGAGCAGGCCCTTGTGATCCGCTGTCAGGGTGCAGCCAGAAACCTTCCCACTTTGCGGCTTAGCTGCTCTCTGGCAGAACCCTGACCCATGATCGTCTCCCTTAGGTGGGGCAAAGGCCACACGTCCTCTCCTAGCTTTCCCCTCTGCATCAGAGGCCCTTTCAGACCATCCTTTGGGGTCCCCCCCGACTCCCCCGCCTGCTTGTAGCTCGTCTGAACCCCCCTTTCCTCGTGGCTGGGGTCGTGTCACTCGGTCCTGTTTCCCAAAGGGTAGAGACGCCCCCGAATTCTTTTGTTCCCAGGAATTGTCCCGGCTAGCGTGGGTGGCGTTCCCCGGGCTCGGACCAGAGCATCCAGTCTCGGGCTCTGCAGGCCTTGGAAAGCGCGGGCCCCTCCTTCCTCAGAGGGGGTTTTCTGCCCATTTAGTGCTTCTGAGTTTGCTCCCAGCCAGCAGCCTTTCCGCGCGTGCCTGTCTCCCCGTTATTGTGCCCATCGCAGAGACGATGAGCAGACTTGTCCGGGCCCCACCGTGGGCCCTCGGGCATCGGCAGGGAGAGGACATCTGCAGCCAGGACGGGCGCCCGGGCGTGCTGGGCTCTGGGCTCACCCGATGCGGCGTTCGTGACTCCTCCTCCGAGAGGGACTCCTGGCATCGCGCCGAGTTTCGGCCCTTCTTCGCACTGTTGGGGAGGATGGGGGGGTCCCGGGCTACGAGCAGAGGCGGCCCTTGGGGCTCCCTTCCCCTCGTACTGTCCGCGGGGCTTTGGCTCTCTCAGTGTGTG